>NC_137133.1:3961826-4004326 GCF_949319135.1 Squalius cephalus | reverse complement strand
AAGGAAAATAAATACAAAGCAAATAAATAGCAAAAGACCTCAATATTGTTTCGAATGGTGGTCAGGTTTGCCAAGATACCAATTCTGCAATCAAAAGTCAGAATAATCTTAAAAAATTAATCAAAATCTATTAAATTAGATCAAACTTCCTGTGCAACGCAGGACTAAAGGGACATTTCAGCATATATATACTGTATATATATATATATATATATATATATATATATATATATATATATATATATATATATACACTCACCTAAAGGATTATTAGGAACATCTGTTCAATTTCTCATTAATGCAATTATCTAATCAACCAATCACATGGCAGTTGCTTCAATGCATTTAGGGGTGTGGTCCTGGTCAAGACAATCTCCTGAACTCCAAACTGAATGTCAGAATGGGAAAGAAAGGTGATTTAAGCAATTTTGAGCGTGGCATGGTTGTTGGTGCCAGACGGGCCGGTCTGAGTATTTCACAATCTGCTCAGTTACTGGGATTTTCACGCACAACCATTTCTAGGGTTTACAAAGAATGGTGTGAAAAGGGAAAAACATCCAGTATGCGGCAGTCCTGTGGGTGAAAATGCCTTGTTGATGCTAGAGGTCAGAGGAGAATGGGCCGACTGATTCAAGCTGATAGAAGAGCAACTTCGACTGAAATAACCACTCGTTACAACCGAGGTATGCAGCAAAGCATTTGTGAAGCCACAACACACACAACCTTGAGGCGGATGGGCTACAACAGCAGAAGACCCCACCGGGTACCACTCATCTCCACTACAAATATGAAAAAGAGGCTACAATTTACACGAGCTCACCAAAATTGGACAGTTGAAGACGGGAAAAATGTTGCCTGGTCTGATGAGTCTCGATTTCTGTTGAGACATTCAGATGTCTCATGTCCATGTACCATGTCCATCCCTTTATGACCACCATGTACCCATCCTCTGATGGCTACTTCCAGCAGGATAATGCACCATGTCACAAAGCTCGAATCATTTCAAATTGGTTTCTTGAACAGACAATGAGTTCACTGTACTAAAATGGCCCCCACAGTCACCAGATCTCAAACCAATAGAGCATCTTTGGGATGTGGTGGAACGGGAGCTTCGTGCCCTGGATGTGCATCCCACAAATCTCCATCAACTGCAAGATGCTATCCTATCAATATGGGCCAACATTTCTAAAGAATGCTTTCAGCACCTTGTTGAATCAATGCCACGTAGAATTAAGGCAGTTCTGAAGGCGAAAGGGGGTCAAACACAGTATTAGTATGGTGTTCCTAATAATCCTTTAGGTGAGTGTATGTATATATATATATATATATATATATATATATATATATATATATATATATATATATATATATATATATATATATATATATTTTATTAACACAATGCCATATGAGCAATCAGTCATTAAACAGATTTAGTCTCACAATCTTTTACAAATCGTTAGCCTCATAGCATAATTGCCTTTTTAGTCTTTTTTTTTTAAAATATGACTTGGGCAATTATGCTATGAGGATAACGAAATGTTCACATCACAGTAATGGTTCCTGGTTCATTTAAAATTGCCATTATCGATAAAATGACTCATGGTTCAGTAAAGGAGTCACTTGTGAACTCACCCAGCAAGCAACAGCTGTCATTACACCGTCTGTTAACTGCAGACCGATATAGTCCGGCTATGAGTAACACACTTCTAGCCAAAATAACCTTGAATTTGGTTACATGTTGTTATTGCCAAAATAACTTGCGAGATGATACTCCATCATGTCAAAGTCAACAGTGATTACACTGAGTTTGGTTTCATTTCTTTGACATGTTCATGTTCATGTTTATTTTTGGGCTATGGTTAGACGTCTATTACATTTTCACTGGCAGACCAAATTTTGCCTTGTTTTAGCCTAGAAGTCAGGGCTGAGTTTGGACGACTATTCGACATATTTTAAATGCAAAATCACTGACTGGGCATTCATACATTTAACTTACGAGCGCATCTTTTTGACTGACTTTGTTATTCATGCAGGAAACAATGGCGCACACTCCAAAAAGACAAAACCATATTATGAACATGCACTAATCCTTCCAGCGCATCTAGATTTACATTTTTTGGCGCATTTACAACCATTTTGGATCTATGCAAATCAATCTGTCTGCAGATCAATACATCAGCTATTTATTTCTACATTTATTTCTCCAAACTTTAGGGTAAACATCTAGCAATACAATTTCCCCCTGGGCAGACAACACCCTGATCATCTACCTCAGAAACCTACGACATAGTGATGAATCAGAGGTCATGTGTTTAGGGCTAATGATGTTTGCTTTGAGAGGACAGAGACAGCATTCCAGCACACACACACACACACACTCACATAAAAGAAGTGTTTCCCTTGGGACTATGATATCAATTCATCTCTTAAACTGAAAAGTGTTCGTACGAATGGCAGTTTTCCCCACATGTGTGCTAATATAATTCAAGATGGATGATGGTGTACTCTACTCATGTGTCGAGTGGAGCCAGACCTTTAGTTCCGCCTGAGCATGTATGTATGTATGATTGCAAGAGCAGGCCGTGATGAACACACACACACACACACACACACACACACACACACACACACACACACAGGCTCAGTGTTGAAGGGGTTTTCCATACTGTTACAGGTAACATTCACACAGACTCACAATTGAGTTCACAATAAGACTTTCTACTGTAATGTCCAAACATTTGACAGGGATCTGGCATTTTCAAAATGTCAGTCCTCCTCAATCCAAGGAAATGCTTGAGTTAGTCCTGATCATTATATATTTTTTTCCTGACTTCTAATCATTGTAAGTTACATAATGTTGGCCGAAAATACTTTTGTTTAGAGTCCAAGAAGGATACTTGTGAATTTACATGGTTGAAACCTTTGAATTGTAGTGATAGATTCAGAAGCGATAATATCAAATTAATATTATAAAAGCTCTAAGAGAGTATCCGTTCTCTCTCTCTCTTTTTTTTTTTTTTTTTTTTTTTTTTCCGCAGAGACGTGGATGTTGTCTTTCAGCACGTGGCTCTCTGTTCTAGTTGGTTCCTGTCGCACTGTGTGCGTGTGTATGTGTGTGTATGTTTTCATGCTCAATAAAAGCTCAAAGGAAACACCAGAAACTCCTCTCATTGTTATTAAGGTAAAGGAATCTCAGTGGGAATATCAGCTTTAAACTAACATCCTCTCTCTCTCTCTCATACACACACACACACACACGAGAATACACAAACACAACCACAGTCTCGCTTTATCACCTCGTTTTCATGTCCTGTGCGTCTTCAGTTAACTCACTTCTACCGATGATGTAAAAAGGAAAAAACAAGTAAAATTAAACACAAAGCTGTAAAATTATATAATAAAACCGCAACACACCCACACACACATACGGAGGTAGAGGATGCTGGTTTTCCTGCTCTCTCACACCTAATGGGAGTCTGGCCATTTTACTGATTTTAATGAGTTTTAGGAAGTGGAAAATTGTCAGTGACTCTTTTGTTTCTTACACATACATGCATTTTTGTTCTGCAGTGCAATTCCCAACCCAGAATCGTATGTGGGTTTTGGACGGAAAAGTACACTGATTAGTTCAGCATAAAATCATTCCTAATACAAACCTCTAATTGTACCTTTAAGTTTAAAGCTTTGTTCAGACTGCACACTGATCCAATATGGTTGTCAAATCCCTTTCATAGTCATTTTCTTATAAACATCTGATTAGTTATAAAATCTGATTCATTTGTTCAGAAAGTTTATAGT
Organism: Squalius cephalus; assembly: GCF_949319135.1. Taxonomy (NCBI): domain Eukaryota; kingdom Metazoa; phylum Chordata; class Actinopteri; order Cypriniformes; family Leuciscidae; genus Squalius; species Squalius cephalus. The sequence continues at coordinate 4,000,525 of NC_137133.1, read as the reverse complement.
GAATCATAGTGTTTTTAAACCAACAAGCATGATTATTGTCAGGTTAGACGCCATATTGAATTTAACACGGGTTAAGGGATAGACTTCCAGTCTTTACAATGGCACGCACTGTATAAAGGTTCTAGATTATGTACATTTTGAAACTCACAACTTTTAAAACTGTTTTATAAAGTTGTCTACTGAAAAAAACTTGACTACTTTTGGAAAGATGTTTCATCCGCTGATCAATGTATGTTGATATGAATTAACCGATGAGTTTAACACACATCTGTACCCCATATATTGTTCAATCCCTCAAAGCCTCATTTACATTCCTGTCAGAACTTAAATATGGCGCTACAATGATTAAAGCTAAACTGTGTAGGATTTTCTCCCATCTGGCGGTGAAATTGTTTATGACTACCAACTTAATATTACTTTCTAGCCCCTCCCATTCCGAGGGCGTTTTAACTCCTACGGTGGCCGTATTATTTCAAATCTGCCAGCAGTCGCGAGTAATCTCCCCCTCGCATTCGTCACGGTGCCACTGAGTGTCAAAACACGAAAGGCGAAGCTTGAATTTCCCTCTTTGGCTAATGTATTTTCAAGATGGAGGCGTAACATGGCTGCCACCATTCGAGGGACTCGCTCGTATGTATTCTAAATGGCAGATTCTACACTTACGAGAATACTTGATTAGTTGGTAGAAGTAATTACACATTAATGAGCACATATCATTTTGAAAGAACAAAGTGTTTTTTGCTAAGAATCAACTTAAAAAAAAAGGCCATAGCTCCAAATGAAGACAGCAGAGACAACCTTTTCTCGAAGCAACATTTTTTTTTTCAGAGTAAAAAATAAAATTGTGAGGCAAACGTTAGTCACACTAATAATGTATTTAAGAAATAAAGTTGTAATTGTGAGATATAAAGTCAGAACCTTGTTTTACCTTTTTTTTTTAAAAATCTCAGGCGGGAAAAAACTTTCATTCTTTCTCTGTTTGATATAATTAAATAATAAATAAAGCCACATATCAAATCTGATATCAAATCTGAAGTTTTAAAATCACATTTAATGTAAAATTGCTTGTTCTGACAAGAAAAGGCCTCAAAAGTCAGATTTTTGTGCATCCAAATATCCACATTTAATGCATTTTCCTTTGATATTTATAATAAAGTATAAGTCATTATTGTGACTTGTTAAAATCAAAGAAAAATGCATTAAATGTGGATATTTGGATGCACAAAAAAATCGGACTTTTGAGGCCTTTTCTTGTCAGAACAAGCCTAACAACTCCAAGCTAAACAGATACACAAGCCCACAGTTGAAGCGCTCATAAATTCTCAGTGTTTAGAACACACTGTCTAGATAAATAAACAGCGCAGAGGACTGTGAGCGATGTGAAAACGGCTCCCCTCCAGGTATCAACTCCTGCTGTACAAACACAGCACACCCATCATTTAACATGCATCGCAACTGTAAACTACACACCAGATTCTCAACTTCTTGATTCTATATGATCAGATCGTTTGATCTTTTGATAAACCGCCGGCTGATCGCCCTGACAAAGTTCACCTCTCATTATTTGGGCTTGAAAAGAAGCAAGGTCACTTCCCACACTGACCCCTTTCCCCACAGATCACCCCGCTCTAACATGTCGAGGTAGACGTTGCCCTCCGGTGTGAGTCTTCGTGTCAGAGCGCTCGAGTCTGTTTACACTCTAAAACATTCCATCTGCTTTATTCCCTCCAGCTGGAGCTAAACCAGGATCAGTTATAAAATAAATAAATGCCCACAGTATCCAAACAGCTCGCCACATCAAAACCCTGGAGGTGAGAGGTGGCGCTCCGCCTCATTTCCTCTGTGTATTCCGAGGCTTTTCTGAGAGGCAGGATTTGGGGGAAAATAGGGTCGGTGGTCGCTCATCTCTTGTCTCCTTGATCCCATTCCTGTCCTCAATCCCACATCCCAAAGGAATTCTACTAATCAAAATTCCAAAAGAGGGGGCTGTCTTTGTGCAAGTGTGTGTGTGCTTGGGAAGTAAAGGTAAAGCATACGATTCTTATGTTACACTGCGTGAAGTGATCAGAGGTGTCTGTTGGTCTGCAAGACAGTTTCCAGAAATTATTTCCCATCATCATCCCATCTACTGTGATGTGATAATCACATACTGTACGTCGTCTGATCCACCATTAAATGGTTCTTCTTTTAAAATGAATCCGGACTTGAATCAGAGAGAGTGAGTGGTTCCAGCTGACGCACTGAACAGAAAACAATCGTTTTTGGACATGTTCGACTCTATAGGCAGAGTTTACAAATCACTAATGGGAACCATCTTTTTTGGAGAACCGATGAGCTAACCGATAAAAATGAGTGGAAAGGAAGTTACTTTATTAGCCAAATAGCAGAAAAGTTACAAAAACTTTTCAACATACTGGTTTTAATATATGGCTGGCTTTTTATTAAAATGTACAAAACTTTTCAGTCATTTTTCAGCAGAATAGTGGAAATGTTATAAGTCATAATTCATCCAAATAGCAGAAAAAAAATTCTTCAACAAACTGTTTTAATAAATGGCTTTTCAATAATATTTAAGTATACATAAATATTTTTCAGTTACATTTTTGTAATGTAAATATAAATGTGTATTATAGGTTTTCAAGGACCTAATTATAACTAAGATATTTGTAACACTTTTTATTTTTTACTTAATTTTTTATGAGTACAATCATAAGTTCAACAAACTGAACAGGGATGCATTAATGCCCTTATTAATATTCAATATGTGCCAACGTGACTTTACTGAACGTTTTAACTATGGCATAATGTGCCACGGACCACATGATACGTAAAGAACTGCTGAGTCAGTTTATTAAATCGATTCATTAAAATAACTGTTCAAAACAACCGATTCGTATCCGAGTCAAACTAGCAAGCCTTATAAGCGCCTCCGAAACGAGCTGTATCGCACACACACACACATCAGATCATGTTGTATGCCGTTTAATTTCCCTGTAGTATTTCTGTTCCCAGATGGACTCGAGCTTGTATGTGAATCACATTACATAATGATATGCTGTGAAAAGCCTATTACCAAAGGAGTTTGTCTCATTTGTTCAATGGGATGGCCCCATTACTGCACACTATTAGCTAAAACCAGGTTAGGTTAGACCAGGGCGGAGTACCAATAATTGTGCAAGCTTCTCCATAGTTTTGCCCACACTAATGAGGTCTTTTATCTGAAATTAGCGATTTTAATCATTTTAGCTGTGGGTGCATTGAAACACTGAGGTAAACTGAAGGCCTGTGTGCATGCGTCCGTTCTAGCAGAGAATTAATCAACTCCAGAGGGTAAACTTATCCAGGAGACCAAATAGATCCCTGCATACACAATTGTTTTTCCAGTTGCAGACTAATTGACTTGATTTCTTGAAGTCCATTTGTGATGAATTGGTAAATTGTAACAAAGACCAGATTGTCAGCGGAGGAAATGCTCAAACATCAAACAACGAATAACTGCACATTTCCTTTTCGCCAAATCGTTCTTCCATTATACTAAAGCAAATGCACCTTTTTTTCCACTAAAATGTTGGAAGTGTGTGTGTCCTGGTCCAATTTGTTTGCTTTTTGTTTGTGGTTCACATTAATTGCTGCGAGTTCCCTCTAGGGAGAGTTGTGTTCGGTGCGACTCAAACGCAGAGGAAACACTGGTAGCCCTCAAAAAAAAGAGTTAAATAAACAAGTTGGAGTAAAATTATTTGCAGGTGTAAGCTGGGAGACGGTAACTGAGTGGTTTCCTCTGCTTCGGTGTACTGTGCTATGAACGGACACTTATGTAATTGCTTCAGCTGTTGCTGAGACTCATTTCAAGACGGTGTGTTCAGTGAGAATACAGATTTCACTGCAGGAAAACTGGGACCTTTTGTCATCTAATTCCTTCCTAAACTGCAAGGCGCCATGGAGACAAGCCAGATTTAGTCATCATTAGAGCGTTAATAACCTGCCATCAACCTTCTATCAGCGTTGCCTGACCCCAACTGACCTCCTGTGACCCGCTAGCCATTTCCTGTGCCTGTGGGCACTTCATCCTTTCGGGAGATGTGACGAGTCACAGGTTACGGGGCGGAAGAAAGAAAACAGACGAGGAACTCCGATTAGAAACAATAATTTAGACAACCAGCATTTGTGGACTGTTTGTTTGAGTGCGCATCAGATGCAGAGTAAGTGGAGGATACAGCTGCGTACGAGACGCAGATCGTGAGTGATAGCGCGTCTGAATGCTGAAAGCTCTTGTGTTCGGAATTGAATTGTCGTATTATATTGTGCCATTCCGTTCCCCAAGAGCTTCACTCTGTGTGGGAAACCAAAATACAAGTCTGAGTGTGTTTGAGAGGGAGAGAGTTCAAGATCGGAATGGCCAACAAATGCCTTTCATGTCACTGCAGTGAAGGCCGCGGTTAGAGAAGTGCAGGGTTGAGATGCGGCTGTGCTTTGCAGAAACTGCTGGATATTTATTATACGGTAGGGACCAAATGTCCCAGACCACACTGGAAATCTGGGAGCTAAAATGTAATTTAAAACTGGAAATAAACTAAGTTTTTGGATTCTGATAAAAACAATGACACATTTTTAAAAATAATAAAAAGTTTGGGGTCAGTAAGGTTTTTTATCTTTAAAAAAATGTATTATTCTGCAAGGATGCTTTAAATTGATAAAAAGTCAAAGTAACGTTTTCTATTCATCTGAATATTATGGTTTCCAAAAGAAATACTAAGCAGCAGAACAGATTTCAACATTGATAATATTAAGAAATGTTTCTTAAGCCCTAAATCTGCATATTAGAATGATTTCTGAAGGATCATGTGACACTGAAGACTGGAGTAATGGATGCTAAAAATTCAGCTTTGCCATCACAGGAATAAAATACATTTTAAAACTATTTTAAAATATTCAAACAGAAAATAGCTATTTTAAATTGTAATAATATTTCACAACATTACCGGTTTTTACTGTAGTTTTGATCAACTAAATGCAGCCTTGGTGAGCAATGGAGACTTCTTTCAAAAATCGAATGACCCCAACATTTTTAGCGGTACTGTACAAAAATTTGAAAAACTAAAGAAAAATACACTTTCTATCTTTATGCAAGTGTGTGATAGAGAAAAGTGTGTGTGTGTGTGTTTTAGACATGCATATGAATAAATAAAGGCATGGTGTTAGTTTGACCAGCATCTGTTTTTGCAGTCAGATGCTAAGATCAATACATCGGCAGACGTGCTCACTAACATTCGATTAGTGAATTGATCAGGAGTTTGTGTGTTCCATAGATCTTCTGTTAGTAATCAATCAGTATTTTAACATGGCGTCCCATCATCAATATCACTCCAGAAGCTCTTCAATAAGTGTAGCAGTGCGAAACCTGTCCTCTGTATGTTGCCATAATATTTACATAAGACATTTCTCAACATTACAGCTGCCGTGGATATCCTTCATCAGGCTACTATACTTACAATAATAATCCATTTTTATCTAGCAGCCAACTGTTTCGGATATTGCAACACAAATTCATAAGTAAACGTCATTCTAACAACTTTGCACCATCAAATGTCACATTTGCACCATATTAAAACATCATTAAAACATCATTCTGATGCTGCATTCAACTGTAACACGCACCATATTTCATGGCTGCAGAAGACTTCAGCATTTCTTCATTCATATAGAACATACATTTTCAACATTTTTGATGCCAATGAGTAAGAACCCCCAAATATGATAATACGTGTGCCCCTTTTCTAAAATATAAATTCAGCTATACACATAAGACCCATTTACTGTATACTGTGTGAGGAAAATAGTTAGCAACATTATAAAGACTACAATGTAAAATTCAGTTAAATAAAAAAAAAACTATTTATTTAACATTATTATTGTTTTTTAATTAATTAATTAATACATTATTATTATTATTATTATTATTATAACATTATAACAACCATACAATTTCTCTGGAGTCTTGAACTTGAGTTTGCAGAAACATTCATAGATTTTTATTTTTATTTTTTATTATTAATAATAGTAATACATTTAGATCAAGAAAGTAATAAAAATACAAAATTAATAGTAAAAAAAAATACATTATTTTTCTCCATTGAAAACACCTGACAGATTACTTTTATGGATTTTTGTTAATAGTATAATTAGTATTAGTATCATTTATTAGTATATGTATAATATAAAAACTACTTCCTTGTTTAAACAGTGTCAGGGTTATGTCTTGTTTAGTTGTGTTTTTCAGTTTACCCTTTCAGTTTAGTCTTTATTGTGCCCTAGTTAGTTTCCTTAGTTTCTCATTATGTTCACCTGTTTTTCATTTAGTTCGCTTGTAAACTCTGTCTGAATCGCCCCCTATACCCTCATAGGGCATTATTCAAGGGGACATCCATTTTTAGTGGTGTCTGAAACCATAGTGGACGTTATTAAGTGCACTCATTCAATCCCACATTGCACCGCAATAACGAGTGTACAGCCAATGTACACTCAATGAGCATCCAAATTCGCTCCCTTGTTTACATTCACTCCTTCACGTGAACTGTATTATTGGACTAATGTAGGGAATAGGGATTGAGGGCTTAAGGGGGCGATTTTGGATTCAGCCTCTGTGTGTATAGACATACTCCCTGTTCTGTTCAGACCCTTGTCAGTTTGCATCTTTGAGTTAAGTGGGGTTAGTAAATATTCTCTGTATTTATTTCAGCTGATTTTCTGCATCTTCTGAAAACCAGCATATAAGGCTATGTTTACACGGAAACGATCTGAAGAGAAAACGCAAAAGTGGCGTTGTGTTATCACTTTTTATTCTGCGTTTAGACGAGCGTTATGGGGGGGAAATCTGCGTGCATATGGTGACGCAAAAGTGTGTGAAATTCGATGTAGTATGCACTCCAGGCGGCTAGGTGGCAATGTGAAGCACTGCCACACAACAACACCAAGTCCGCACGCCTGCGTACAACCTTCCTTCTACTTCTCTCCCTAGCGCTTTTACCCTTTAGACGGGAACGCGACGGTGGAGCGTTTTTAAGATTTCCACTCTGGAGGGTGGTTTCACTTTTTTGCGTTTTTAAGCCCCAAAAATGGCGTCGCCGTCTAAACGAAAGGCACATCTGATAAAATATTTTTACGGTTTCATCCGCGAGCGTTCTCGTGTAAACAGGGCCTAAGTGACAAACAGATGATAAAATCCAAATTTTACGAGACGAGGCGCGAATGTCATAATTATCACATGGTGATTATCACTGGTGTAGGATAAAAGTTGCAACAGTAGCCGCGTTTCCATTACCCTTCAAATTGCGCAAATTGAAATTGCGAATTGAAAATACGCTCAATGGAAACACGTCAATTTCGCAAAAACTCCCATTTATCGCAAACATTTTTTTTACGCTCGCATGAGGTGGTTATTCAGGCAATTCGAAAAAGAAATATTTCGCAAAACTGCAATGGAAACAGTTTTTGTGCATTTACAGGTCACCTGACTTAGGCGTGGTATGTTTGGACAGAATACGAGACGAAGTTCTTTATTGAATTCATAAAAGACAAAAGAATTACAGGAATACTGGATTCTAAACCTCAAAGAAATGCCACAAACAAGACCTCGGAGCAGAAATGAGTGAGAAAAACCCAGAAACTCTTCATATGTGCCGCTCACAGACACAGTATAAGGGTCTTTCCTTGCCATTAATGCTTGGATAACACGCCTACGTTTCCTTCCATTAATAATAATAATAATGTCTAGTGATATATATAAACTTACCAACGTCCGTTGCCATGATTTTTGGAATGACTTATCGCGAGAGGAAAAAATGACGTTTTAGTCGCCTAACATCGGTTAATGGAAACGCCGTCATTTCGCAATAGTTTTTTACCGATATTTAGAAAACATCGCAAAAATTTTGCGCAAATCTTTAATGGAAACGCGGCTAGTGACGTTTCCCTCATGAAAAACCGCATAGTTTACATCAAAAGAAAAAAATACACAGATACACACATACTGTGCACAGGAATACATGTTACTCAACAGGAGTGAGTCATCATAACACCGCTGGCCCGGCTTGAAAAGACCTTCTCAAACTCAACTCTCGGCTCTGTGCGGTTTGGTGCGACAGGATAATTAGAAGCTTGAGCAAATGAGCTCTTTTCTAATTCGGCTCTTACAGACAGACAGGACTGTTATCAGCCTTGTACTTATTCACCATTACATGATCCAGGCTGCTGACAGAATGGAACAGAAGTCAGTGGGAAGAGACAAACAGAGAGGCTGGTGAAAGCTGTTTAAAGAGTAAGTACAGCCATGGGATACAGAGTGTCCCGTCTAAGACAAATGAGTGTGTTTGCTGTGAAACTATACTCTGTATATGTACACAGTGACATTTACAACATATCAAATTTGCTTTTAGTGCTCATCTATTTGATACAATCACCACCACAAGTTCAAGTAAAAAGGATCTGATTAAACAGCAATGCTTGGCTCGTGTAATGAAAGCTTTCATCAGTCCTTAACTACAAGGAACACCATCAACTCTTCATAAACCACTGACTCTTTGACTCTGAGCCTCCTTCTAATAGAATCAGTTCAGTGTCCTACTTTACACGGTGTCTGAAAACTTGACAAGAAGATGCGGCTGGTTGTCGGAAAATGTAAAATATCACGTATAGTGCTTCGTAAACAAGAGCCAGCAACCCGTGCGGTGTACAGAGGATGACTTCAGCTGGAAATTTCACGGGGATAAACATCTCAAAAACACTATTACCTCATCCATGCGACATGGAAGATTGGTTTTGGAAAGTTTAGTTTGCGGCCTTTAAAAAGGAATTGAGTAAATACAACCAGTCGGATCAGTTCAAGTTAATTCAATGAATGCAATTTTGACAGCAAACTAAATGTGCTATATTTTTTAAAAAAAAACAGCCATCTGTTTTAAAATGAATCCAATCATTCCTGCCAATCCAATCAATCAAGTCAAATTGCACTTTTGCTTGGATTAAATCATTTTCAGTTCCTTTTAAGAAAAAAATAAATAAATAAAAAACGAAATTATATATGTAATTTGTGATATATAATTGCTAAATACATTGATGTCCATCATGTGGCCTGTTTTTGAGATGTGGTGTATAGTAGTTTATCTGAGCTGGCAGCCAAAAGGTTAAAACATTACAAAACATTAACAATCACTATTGTCATAGAACAAATACTTCATCAAAAAAATTACAATTCTAAAAATTCAATTACAATCCAAAAATTGTTTACTCACCCTCTTTTGAAATATGGTGCTATAGGAGAAGAGAAATTGCCCATCCCAATAAAATACCTACATATAAAGACATTAAAACAAAAGTTCAGAAAACACTCACATATGGGGTTACGGCCCTTGCCATAACACAAAAGAGGGTCAACATGGAAGGCTCGGTCCAATAGGGTTTTTATTAACAAACAATAATCATAACATACAATTTGAATAGGGAAATAGGGAATAGGGAAAATGAGCACCAATAGTGCTTTGGATCTTTTTGTTTCATACTGAACTAAACAGTGCAAATATGGAGTTTTTTGTCTCTCCCTAAAAGCCCAGATGTATTTTTATACGCTTTATCCAAAAAAAAAAAAAAAAAAAAAAAAATCTACATATTGAGTAAATGTTTGGTATTTTCATATAATTATATGAAATGATATGAAATAAATTATAAAAATGTTTTGTAGTGCACTGTGGCATGTGTAATGCAACATAGCTGATCTTATTTATTTTGATAAAATTTATTGTTATATTACTTAACAATAATATAACTTATAATATGTTTAATAATATAATAATAATATGTTTATTATTATTTTTAAAGCTACACTGTGTAACTTTTTTAGTTGATTCTTAGCAAAAAACACTTAGTTCTTTCAAAAATATATGTGCTCAAATATATGTGTATATTTACTTCTTTCAAGTAATAAAGTATTCTCTTAAGTTTATAATCTGCCATTGAAAGTACATACGGGTGAGGGGTTCGAATGCCGGTCGCCATGTTGCCCCTCCATCTTGAAACTACATTAGCATGTAGTAGAAACTACTAGCATGGTTGTGCTGTGCATAACGCCAGAACGACCTCTAGTATAACTTCATCCTCGCGTCAATGGTGTAAAAGTATTGTTTACCTTGTAACATAAATCTGTGCTGCGACGGATCACAGGTAATGAATAGTTTTAAAGGCGCAATTTTTTAAGCTATATAAAAAAAGGACACTGTAAATTTTAGTTATTTTTAATTGCTTTTACTTTGTACACATTGTAACGTTAGCCTAATCTGATTATGCTGGGATAGCCGATTCCAAGGGTGACATCTGTCCTGTAGTTTTATTCATTTTAGACATATTATTGTTTATTATTGTCATGGACGAAGTCGATAACTGGAAGCCATGTTAATCTTGGAATAATACGGCCACCGTAGGAGTTAAAACGCCCTCTAAATTGAGAGGAACAGAAACTAATATTCACTGGGTAGTCATATACAATTTCACCGCTAGATGGGGGTAAAAATCACACAGTGTAGCTTTAATCTTAAATCCCAAGAATCTATCTTTTTAGTCTGTTTTCAGTTGATGAACAAAGCATTGTAGCGCACCTCCCATCGCAATAGGCTTTGTGCTTTGTTACTTCTGATATAAAAACAAAGTCGCAGCTTTCAAATTCTGTAAATTTTATTACAAAATCAAAACAATAAATACCGGTTTGGTGCTGTTTAATGAAGCGTGACAGATCGCTGTAGCGCCTCAGTTCAAGCGAAGCAACAGCGTGGAACGCACATGAACCGACCATGTCGTTTGCTTTACCACAAGCTACAGCACAAAAAAACATGAATGAACATCAGAAGGTATGTTAAAAAATACAGTACAACCAGACAGTGTCTAATAAGGGGAGAAGTTCCACTCTCAGTAAACTTCCGGCTTCTGAACTGGTTGCAGTTCCACTCTGGCTCCATATGAGGGCGCTCACAGGACGAGTGCAGAATGAATGGAGGTCTATGGCGCTATACCCCTCAAAATCCACTTTTCTCAGGGTATAATTTTTTGTCTAGTATGACAAATTTGAATGTTGTATTCAAAAGGAGATGCAAAGAAATTACACATTGCTGGGTGTTAGATTTTTTAGAGTCACTTATTTGCTTTAAAAAGTCTTTTAAAATGTCAATGACGTCATACACATCGTACGATCAGAGATACTGCTTTACGCCAATCCTTCAGTCACTTTGGTGCTTTCGCGCTCTGCACTTTCTTTTCTCTCGAGGCATCGACAACACAGCCGACACAGGGAAATACACGTGCTAGAAGAGTTTTTGTTTTGTTTGTTTCTGGTCCCGCTTCGGATGCCACGATGCCATCAAGCAGTATCTCTGGTCGTAATCAGTCCTTCACTGACCAGTCAGCGTTCATTAGCAGAATGCTAGCGTGTTATGGGCAACAACAACTCAACCTGTAAGAAATCGAAAGGACATAAGTACTCGTTCATTCAACTTTCGACCTATAACCAATGCAAAACCTACAATCAAATCTGAGATTTCTCAACGGCAATCAGGTGAAAGACACAAATTTAGCCGTCTAGCGCCATAGACTCCCATTCATTTTGCACTAATGGGCGATCGCCCCCAGTGGAACTCTGGTGGAACTACAACCACAATTCGGTACAATAGGACTTCATAGGGAGTAGCCAGGCTCTCCGTAGACGGGCTCTGGTACAACTTACCGAAATCCACATCATGTCACATATGACCGCTAAAGCAGTTCAACCGCGGAAAGACCTCAATAAAACAGCTTGTATCGAATCGCAAGCTTGAGAATCGAAATTGAATAGAATTGTGAAATTTGTGTCAATGTCCAGCCCAATTAACCTCCCTTCCCTCTCTTCATGATGGATGTCTCAGCGGAGGGTGGGACTAAATATCACAACTGACTGCAAACTGGCACTCCGATCTGCCTCTATTTCGTTAGCAACACCCAACTTCTTACAATCCAATCTATTCCCATGGACAAAATCAAGTCCTACCCCACATTTTTTTTGTCATTCCAGAAGCCGTTTCACTCTAATATACGTTACAGTAGGGAAGAAAAGAACTTACGTTTCATGCCGACTTTACAGTTCAAGAAAATTCACTGTTAAAAAATGTTCAATAAATGCAAGATTAATGGTGGTAATTGTGATGTCAATATTAACCAAAATAAACATGATTAGTTAAAAGCAGTCCAGACAATCATCCTCCATCACAAGCTTCATGTTCTCTTACTGGTGACCAGTTGTTACGGGAATTGATGCATAAGCTGTTAACACTTCTAATATATTCCAAACTGCTGACACCACATTCACACACGCGCACACAAACACACTTATACATGCATGAATGGGCACATATTTATTCACGCACGCACACATGGACAGGCTGAGGCATTTGGGCCAAAATGAGTCAATAGGTGAATGCATAATTGAATAAATGAATAAATGTGTGCTAATGAAGGTAACGTTGTATTGATGTGAGACTCATGGGAAATCAGATGGCTTGTTAAGGACGCTTTAATTGTTGTCAGATTTCAAACAACGTTCATGCAACGCTGTCAGCAGTTTCACCGGTCACTCTTGCATCGCCTTGACATGACAACACTGGAAGGTTCTCGGGGGTCCCGACCCACGACCCTTTACCCTACGGCTCCTGGGTGTTGTTGACATTGCCTGGTGAACCACTGAGGGAGAGCAAGAGAGAAAGAGAGAGAAGTGTCCTCAGAGGGAAACACTGTGAATGAATAAGGAGTAGATCAAAGCTGAAGATAAGCGCAGAGGTCACGACCCCTGCTGGGTCGGCTGTCAGGAGGTGTAAAGGATACAGGATATGCTGTGTAACACAGGTAATGTTCAGCCACACACACACACTTCTATTAACGACTCATCTGTCTCTGGAATATGTGCGCACCGGAAGATCCCGCCATGAACACACACTCACGCATTGATTTATTATCGTGACACTGACGCGCTGAGGGAACGGAGCGTTTAATTCTGATGGATGGAAAAACGCAGGGAGCAAACTGCTTGAAAAATTGGATGTGTGTAAACAAAAGGAAGGCATCTCCTGCTTCACGGACAGGAGAGAGGTCAGTCGTCCTTCCCAACAGATGTTGTGATTTCCCCTGATAATGCACAGCAAGTTCAGCTCAATGGACAAGTGATTCAACTGTTGTAGTTAACGTTAAGGACAAAAGAAATCTATTTTAGCAAACTTTGTCTTCACTACACAGTTTTTTGTCCAACCAGATTCTGGAATGAGAATGTCCCTCCCACTAACAGCAACTGCATCTGACTAGCAAGTAGCAAATCATGTGCCAAGTCCTCTTGGGAAGTTTCTAAGAGTTTGGAAATCATAATTATGAAATAATGAAGTGATTTTGGTCTAAATAAAATGGACTTTTTTACGGAGCCCCTAAAGAGACATGGTGATAGGGGAAAAAATGAGGTGGAGAATAAAATGCTTTTGCATTCACTCATTAAACTTGTGATATAAATAATATGAGGATGGAGGGGAAACTACATTTCAAGCAAATGCAAAGTTTCTAGGGGTGAATGCAAAATAACCATCTCCTTCCATCTCATATTTTTTCCCATCACCATGTCCCTTTAGGGGCTCCTTACTTTTTTTAATTTGCCAGCAAAGTCAGAAAAGTGTTTTAATGTCACAAAAAGTGCAAATGAGGAACATCAGGAATGAAATGTGTTCAAAATGAAGTCTCCTCAATGACCAGATAAATGAGTAGTGGTTTCTGCCAAGCTTTATCACTATCAACGGTACACAAAATGCATAAATTAAATTGTACCATCAAAATTCATAATTACAACTTAATTTGCTTCCACTATGATTTAAAAAACATGCCCAATTCAGAAGGTCAAGGCTTGAAGAAATCAAACTTTACTTGAATCAAACTTATGGCGTGTCAACTGTAAACTGCACTCATCAAGCCATTTCATAAGGTCTCAATATGTAGAATACTGTCCAATACAACAGCAAATCATTTTGATTCATCCCTCAGGCAATTTTCACAAAATTGAATTTACATGAATGCACTTGGAAGTCTATATAGGGCAAGGCATTGTAGAGTGTTAAAAGCACAAACGTGAAACTTGTTAACAAAATAACAAAAATGTACAAATAATTACCATGATCAATGTACAGATTTATAATAATATTAGTGGTGGGACTTCTGTTCTTCTATAGAGATAATGACGTGGATCTAATTTGCTCCTTGAAAATAGAGGACATTCCTGTCCCTTTTTAGTACACTTGCAAGATTTAGATGAGTTCATCAGTTTTTACATCTTCAAATTGGATATAACTACAAGGTGAGTACGCAATCGATAATGTACTTTTTTGTGGCTATACTTTTGAAACCATGAGCATTTTAACGTTTGTTCTGCTGCAATGCCTTTCCCCTTAGGCCTGCACAGTAAATGCATTATTTTTTGCTTGTATGAGGGTCAAAGCAAAATATATTTCTGTGAAAATCAATAAAGCTTAGCTTGTATCAAACCTGGAAAAAAAATTTATGGACCCCATGTTTTTCTATGGACCCCATTCAATGTGTGTGTTCACCTCTCAACATGTGTGAGTGCATATGTGATCCCTGAGAACAGGCCGGGAGCCTGGTCTTTCTCAACTAAAAGAATTAGCCCATCACACACACGCACACACACATCTGCTGGTGATGAAGAGCTTGACTACACATAAATTGGACAAAGCTTGAAAGAAATTCCATGTCTTATGCAGAACACCTCTTTCGGCTGAAGACACGTCTAGTCTTAACAAGGATTTTACAGGTCGTCTGCAAAAAAACAAAACATGAACTGCACCCTCAGAAATCCTCAGGATCAGCCAGAAATTCCCAGCCATGGGACCAAAACACCAGCACGCATAAACAAGGGAAGTGCATCATTAGTCTACCCAAATGAGTCTCAATGATGATGAACTAGACTTCTCAGATCCTTTGAGGAACTGCTTTCTGAGAGCCCTAGGACAAGAACATGAGTTATTGCAGAAGTGGACAATGAAAGAAAGACATTATTCAAACCTTTAAGGGACAGCTCATCCAAAAATCAAAATGGTTGTTTCAAACCCAGCTGACTATCTGTATTCTTCGAAACACAATGCATTTTGTAAAATGCAATTGGCTGACTTTCCCCATACTTTCAAGTTTAAAAAGGACACGAAAGCAATGTAAAAGTGTCCTAAAAGTAGTCTGTATTACTATATTCAAGAGTCTTCTGAAGCCATATGATAGCCCATAAGCCACATTTTATGTTATATAATCAGTAAATACCAAATATTAAAAATGTATATAATTTCCAAGTCTAAATTTAATTATTTTAAATAAATTAAATTTATATTCAATTCAGATGAAAAAAAGATTATACGTAACAGTGTTATTCAATTCTTAATGTTTGTAAAGATTAACTTAAGTTATTAAGAAAGCAAAAGATGATGGCAAAGGTAAAATCTAAATGTAAAAATAGGGGAAATGAACAATTAAATATCCCATCGACTGATATCGATAAATGAAAGAAAAAAATCAAACATCCGTTGATAACATGTACCTTTAGATTCACTGAAAAGATCTGTCTCAAATTTTAATAAACTAAAATAAAACACGATTCGTTCACAAATCAGATATTGCTATTTCTCTCACTGACTCGCATGAATGTGTGAAAGAGAACTATGGGTGGAAGCCATCATTTTTGATAAATAATGACTTAAATTTCAGGGGTTTTTCCTCACCCAAAGCTATTATATAACTTCAGATTATTTGAAATATAGCGCACAGAACTTTAATAGATTTTTGTGTCCTCATTTATTGTAAACTGAAGGGAAATGGAATGTTGCACAGAAAGTCGTACAGGTTTATAATGGCAGAACTCTTGGGTGTAGTATCCCTTTAGATATGCCATTCAGTCTTGTTAACCAGTGGATGCACAGAGGACGAGACCAGCAGAAAGAGAAAGCGAGAAAAAGGAGGACAGAAAGCAGGACGTATCCCAGACCAACAGGACGGAAATCAAAGCTGTGCTGCCTCCTCCCCCTCATGAGACACACCAGTTCAAACTCATCAATCAACCCTGGAGAAGGAGGGGCCAAAGCTCTCAACACCACATACACACACAAACACTTCAGATAACAGCAATAAACAAAGATAGCCCATATAAACAACTGTGAAATGATTAGAATAGCTGAGAAGGACACATTCCACATAATGACTGCATTGTGTGTCTACACAATTATCCATTTAAAACATCATTATATCTTCCTCAACCAACGTTTAGGACAGATTCAACTGGTTTCCTAGCCTAGAAATCTAGACGCACCCTAGCGGCAACAAATTTTATTTTGCAGCCAGTGTTGTCTAGCAACTCTCCGTTGGCTTGCGAGCTGGAAAAACCAAACTCTAGTTAGGCCAATCACATCGTGCATAGAGTCGTGGGCGGGCTTAACATAGTGACGGCAGAGTCGTGACGGTTCCGCGTGAATTCCCTGCTACTTGAAAACAAAGAAGAGCTGCTGGCGAACAGCGGTCTTTTGATATAAATTATATGAGGATGGAGGGGAAACTACATTTCAAGCAAATGCAAAGTTTCTAGGGGTGAATGCTCCATCTCATATTTTTTCTAGGGCTGTCAAACGATTAATCGCGATTAATCGCATCCAAAATAAAAGTCTGTGTTTACATAATATATATATAATATATAATACATAATAAATCTATATATAAATACACACACATGCATATATATTTAAGAAAAATGTGTTATTTATATATAAAATATTTATATATAATATGAATTATATATATATATAAATATATATACACAGTATATACATGCAAATATTTCTTAAATATATACATGCATGTGTGTGTATTTATATATAGAAAATAATTATACACCGTACACACACATGTATTATGTAAAAACAAACTTTTATTTTGGATGCGATTAATCGCGATTAATCGTTTGACAGCCCTAATTTTTTCCCATCACCATGTCCCCTTAGGGGCTCCTTACTTTTTTTATTTGCCAGAAAAATCAGAAAAGTGTTTTAATGTCACAAAAATGAGGAACATCAGGAATAAAATGTGTTCAAAATGAAGTCTTCTCAATGACCAGATAAATGAGTAGTGTTTTCTGCCAAGCTTTATCACTATTCTTCATCAACGGTACACAAAATGCATAAATTAAATTGTACCATCAAAATTCATAATGACAACTTAATTTGCTTCAACTATGATTTTAAAAAATGAAAAATGCTCAATTCAGAAGGTCAAGGCTTGAAGAAAATCCAGATTCCTACTAAAAATGAAGACTTTCAAGTACATTGAATTTGTAAATACAAGCATTCTGACATTACTTGAATCAAACTTATGGCGTGTCAACTGTAAACTGCACTCATCAAGCCATTTCATAAGGTCTCAATATGTAGAATACTGTCCATTACAACAGCAAATCATTTTCTTGATTTACTTGAAAACAAAGAAGAGCTGCTGGCGAACAGCGGTCTTTCCAATTGGCGTTGGCTGCGACTCTGGAGGACTTGGAGTTAAGCTTTTCTTTGAGAGAATTCTTAAAAAAGGAAGATGTGTTCTGGTTGGTTGTAGCGCTATCCTATTGTGTGCAGAGGGAATTTGAAAGACAACCGTTTATCCCGCCCCTCGGATTGAGCCCTGCCAATGGTGTGTTCCCAGACCCACCATCTTGATGTGGGTCTGGCTTGTCGGGCAACTGGTTTCCGGAATTCACAAACTGAAATGACTGAAACCGAACCCAAGGCAGCGTCAAGCTGTATATACCACATCAAAACCATGTCCACACCTCAATTACCCATGATCATCTCTAAGTGCTCATATCAACAATCCAAAGCATTGTTCAGAGGGTCAACCCCTGACCTTTGACCCCTGTATTAACCCAGGAGATCTGGAGAAGGGTGAGGAGAGGGTGCTACTATATCGCGCTGTGTTCGGAGCGGTTTCCCATGAGAAAGCTCAGATTGGTTTAAGGCACTCTCCTCACACTAACACACACCATCTGTATGTTTCCGCCTTATGCTTGCTGGTCGGAACAATCCGGGTGGCGCAACCAAAGCGCCTTCACTGACTGGTTGTTCAGGTCTCTGACCTCTGACCCCCCACAACACCAACATCACGAGACAGATCCTCTGTGCCAAAACTACTCACAAAAGAAATACAACCAGGCTTGACATCACAAATACACAGTCTCACACTGACATATCCCAGAGTATGTGAGCAGCACAGAGGGAAAACAGATAGCGCTCCATGCAAACACAACTAATTTAACTAATTTTTTATTTTAACTAATTTTAATGTCAATAAAGCATGAACGCATTATTTATTTATTACTATTGTGCCCAACCATCTGTAATATTTTTTTAAAAAACAATATATTGAAATAACAGTGAAATAGTGATAGGAAATAGAGAGCAAAAAATGGACAATCCGCAGTGGAGTGATTATATGTCCTCCGCCCTCATACTTGTAACATGTATGTTCTGTTTTAGTTTTGTTTTCTGTCTGGCTGCGTCCGAAAACTTAGACAGCCGACTTGTTGCCTCGCTGCCCTATCAGGCAATGACTTTCCAGGCAGCGTTTGCGTACGAAGGCATCTCTCGAAACTGATTTCAGACAGACTTCTGAGGCAGCGTAACGGTTTAATGATCTGTAACACTTTAGAATACTGTTCCTTCATTAATGAATAATTACACAGGAACAAACGAGTAACGAATTATTAACATTCTAGTAACTACTATTAACTAACAAGAAACTCTGATTAACAAATTAGTAAGTAATAGCGCTCAGATGAATGTAGTAGTTCACTATTAGCTAATCAATAACTACTATTTTTTTCATACCTCCCAGAGAACTACTATCTACAGGTTCATAATTAACATGAATAATGCATAATTTATAATAAAAGGTAATAGTAACCCACTAGTAATGACTCAAGTGTTACTACATCATTCTAAAGGAACTACTAATTATTTGGATCAGTATTCTAAAGTGAAAAACATGATAACTACCTAATATTGACTGAAGTCATTGTAAGCTTTTGAGATTTTTGTAAGATTCTGAATAGCAATTCCTTCCAATGGATTTGGGAACACTTTAGTCATTACTAGTGTGTTCCCATGATCTTCACTTTAGAATACTGATCCAAATTATTAGTAGTTCCTTTAGAAGGATGTAGTAACACTTGATTCATTACTAATGGGCTACCATTACCTTATATTAAACATTGTGCATTATAAATATTTATTAAAAATAGTAGTTATTGATTAGCTAATAGTGAACTACCACATCCGAGCGCTATTACTTACTAATTCGTTAATTAGAGTTTCTTGTTAGTTAATAGTAGTTACTAGAGTATTACTAATTCATTACTCATTTGTTTCTGTGTAGTTATTCATTAATGAAGGAACAGTATTCTAAAGTGTTACCCAATGATCTACTGCAAAGAGCGAGCTTTGGTGAAAACTAAGTGAATATTTAATTACTACAATAGTAATTTCTCACTAGAAATGACCAAAAGTGGAAAACGTACATTTACACAGAACATTGTGTCCTTCGAAGGAGCATTTATCAGTTTTCGGATGTAGCCTCTGTTTCCTCTGTTCCCATTTGCCTGTACATATTAGCTCTAGTTCTAGTTCTTGCTATGGCTAATCACTGATATTAGATTCTGTTCACCTGTGTTCATTTTGTTCCCTTGTGTTTAAGCCCTGAGTTTCATTCTGTTCCCTGGTCCGGTATGTTGGTCTGTGGTCTATAATGTGGTTGTGTTTGGATTTTTATACCCGTTATCTTCTGTGATCTACTGATTGTCGGATTGTTTGGATTTATTAAAGACAGTGTTTTGTTCCTATTACTTCATCGTGTGCTTTATGACATCCACATCTCTACAACCAAAGTGACCATAAAATGCATATCACGCAAAAAAAACACACAAAAAGTGCCAAACAACTAAAAGTACAAAAATGACTAATTATCAGTGTGTTTTGGATATCTAGTGTCACATGATGTTAATTTGAGATTAAGTGGAATGTGTGTGCGCACATAAGAACGCTTGTTTGTGTGTGTGTGTGTGTTTGTGTGTGTGCTTCACATTTCCGTCCTCTCCCCTGTCATCAGCTACAGAGACTCACAACTTCTCTTATTCAATTATACTGAGTGCCAAAGGAAATGACAACATTTTTCAGTACTTTACGAAGGAGAAAATTCCTGCTCAAATGAAATTATGCAAAAATGTTGTATGTGGGTGTATATACTTAAGCAAAACAGCAAACTAAGATAATAGGACAAAACTTATTTTTTGTAACATCTGGGATGTGTTCAACTGGAAAATCGATCGATTCAATTTGATTCTGATTAACAAGCTCTTGATTTAAAATGGGCATGCATAATGATGTTTAATTCAGAAACCGCTGTGATGGATTCAATGAGTTCATTCAATGAAGGATTCGTAAGACTAATTCAAACATTCATCTTTCTTTGTGTTCAGCTGAATGATTCTGAATGATTAGAACCAGCTCATCATTTTATTCTTGAACAGGACTGCACTGGTTGCACTATGTTTTTCATTCACTGATTCTGCATGTTTAAAAGAGTCATTAGCTGCAAAGTTGCAAATTTAACTTTCATGAGATATCCCAAAATGCACATAAAAGTACTTTGGATGGAAACATAGCTAGTAGTCAGTGATCAAAATATACTCTCTATGTTTTGATTCGCTAACAATAACCTGTTAAGATGAGTCACTTGTCTGTGAATCGGACTCATGGTCACTGTGTGTTATTGTGTGCAATATTGTGGTCAAATATGACTTATTTTGCTGTGTGACTGTAGTTTCAGGAGAAAGTGGGGCAGGAAAAGATCAATCTTGCGATATTAAAAATAGATTTTTATATAAAAGAGAGCTCTATATAAAATTGTTTGTCTTCAAAACACCGAATATTATAACATTGCAGAGTAAATAAGAATATTAAGAGTCAGTGGATGTAAATACAGAGAAACGTACACACATCCCCCTTTGTCAATTCCAAGGAATGGAATGCTATCATTATTGTATCTTTTCTGTTCATTGTGAAGAAAGATGGAGGGGGAAAGACAGAGTGACTGAAAGAATGAGACTCATTAGATACGGTTATACGCAGACACCAGTCAAAGTCACATGAGTCTCATATGAATCCATATTCGCCCCGAAGGCTGCGAGAACCTTTACGCACATGACAGGAACATCAGCACACTGCATCCTGCTTATCAGAGATCGAATTAGGGATGCATATTTCAGAAGTGATGCTTTTACACAGTGGTTTTTTTAAAGATCCAGGAAAAACACAAGTGTGTGTACTGCATGTGGCCTCATTTTTGCCCTTTTTCCGGTTTCTTTCCTTACATAGAGCTATATGGAGTGTGTCCTTACCACGTTCAGATCCGGTCGGAACGGTTCCACGGCCAAACTGATTGAAACGGTGGAAAACACCTCTAGCACAGGAAGCAGCAGTTGCATGGAACAAACACACACTTCCTGTCCTGGGGAGACACACATCCACTCACAAACATTAATCATAATGTGCCGGCACAATGCCATGACATCATTTACAAGGTTTGAATGAACGGTCCTGTTTGTGTGTGCATATTTGTGTGTCTAAGTGATTAAGACACAAGGTCTAAGAGGTTTCATTGTGTGTGCACATTAATTGTAGTGTGTGTATGGGTGTGTTTGTGTATGATAGCTGTATGAGTCTCTATAGTCTCTCATCCTGTCTAGCGAGACCCTGCTTTTTCTGTGCTCACTAATTAAAACACTTTGCAGCTCAATTAGTCCTCTCTTTCCTTCAGCCCTCATGCCGACAGACAGAAAACCCTCATTTACCCCAATAGCACCGTGATCCAGACCTCTTTCAACATATACATACTGTTACAGTGAGGAATGAGCCACACACACACAGCACTGTACATGACACAGGAAAAGCTCAGGCACTGGGACATGGAAAGAGGGCATTTATTGCTGTGGAGTTGGACTTTAAATAAGTCATATGCTACCACTCAAAAGTTTGAGGTCAGTAAGTTTTTTTAAACACTTTTATTCAGCAAGGAAGCTTTAAAATGATCAAAAGTGACAGTAAAGACATTTATAATGCTAAAATACAACAATACACAAGAGCCCATATATTACAAAGATGTATGATTTTACCATGGTTAATGAGTGTTAATGGGTGCAACATGACGAGGCATGATCAAATGAATGCCTTAATAAAATTAATAATAATAAAAAATGGAAATAAACAGAAATCTGCTATACATTATTACACTAAGACTGTCAATTAAACATATTAAAGGGTTAGTTCACCCAAAAATTTACATTATCCCATAATTTACTCACCTTCAAGCCATAGGTGTATATGACTTTCTTCGTTCAGCCAAACAATATTAAAAATATCAATATATTAAAAAGATATCCTGGATCTTCCAAGCTTTATAATGGGCGTGAATGGGGCCCTAGATTTTGAAGCCAAAAAAAGCACATCCATCCATCATAAAAGTAATCCATACACGGCTCATGCCACACCCGACGCATGAGTCATGACGCATGACGTAGGATGTAGACGCCTCTCACGGTTCAAATAAATAGAGCTGGGCAACAAACTCAAGCTCATCTTCTCTTATATCCAAATCCTCCGACATTTCTCTTTAAAAATTCTCGTTTTAGACTTCTAATTCGTGACCGGTGTTTTGCTTTGCTCTATCCTCTACGCTTCCGTGTTCGGACATCATGCGTCGGGTCAGAGGTCACTCTTTCGCCAGAACTAGACTCGCGTATGCCGTTTTCCGGAAGCCAAAAAGCGGTTATAGTTTATAAAGTTATAAACATGCCATTCACTCCCATTATAAAGCTTGGAAGAGCCAGGACATTTTTTAAAGGTCCCATTGCATGGATTATTTTATTATTTTAGAATGTTTCCTGGGGTGCCCTTATAATGTTAGTATGTTTTTTAGATCAAAAGTTGTTAGAAATAAAAGGCATTTTTCCTAGCCTGATTTTAGCCTCTGATTTGAACGCTCTGTTTGAAGGGGCGTGTCTGCTGTGAGACTTCAGTGTAAACGCCCACTGCTGTGATTGGCTGCTACGAGTCTTCAGTGTAAACGCCCTCTGCTGTGATTGGCTGACATGCTTGCATATGAAATATCTAGCATTACATGTGGAACTCTTTTGAAAACATTTACTGTTACAGCTATTATACGTTTTTACTATTACAGCTATCAGGATTAACGAATCCTGATAAATTTTTTTTTAAGTATTTAGATCTATTCTCATCACATAAAAGGTTGCAGTGATGAGCATTGAGCAGATGACAGCCTGTTGATCGCGTGAATGAAGATCTTATCATTGATGAACTCGCGCTGTGTGATTGACAGCTTGGGCGATTGGAAAGGGATTGTTCTTTGATCGCTTTCTGTATATCAATCACAGTTTAAGTAAGATTATTTTCATCCTACTAAGAGAAACGACGTGAAGTTGAGCGTTTAGTCACTGGCTTGATTTACTGATGCATAAACAGTATTGAACGACTTTGATAGAAAGAATATCTGTCTGAACTTGAACAATTACACATCAGAAATTCACATAACCCACTGGTTCTTCAGAGGCTCGGATGAAAGAACTAAAAAAATACTTTTGTGTTCATTTGAACATCCAAACACTGAGCAACTGCCATGCTTCGCTCCTTTGCAAGCCATGATGTCTCTCGAGGGAAAACCAATATCGCGATCGTGCAGCTCATTTTCTCATGGGCGGGCCTAATTCTCTTTGCGGGCAAAGAAGAGAAAGAGGAGGTAACCTTTCCCCTTATGACGACATAAGGGGAAGATTTCTAGATTCGCCCTTCTGAGCTTTCATTTTCTAAAAAAAAAAACCCAGGGCTTGGTTTACACCCATCAAAACGTCTAGCCACTGGGGGACCATAGGCAGGCTAGGGAAACTCATATTAAGGTTAAAAAACTTCATAAAGTTACATTTTCATGCAATGGGACCTTTAATATAACTCTGATAGTGTTTGGCTGAAAGAAGAAAGTCATAGGATGGTTTGAGGGTGAGTAAGTTATGGGATAATTTTAATTTTTTTGGATGAACTAACCCTTTAATTTAGTCAACAGTGCTAAACTTGAGCATTTACAGAGAGCAGGCAGAGACATTAGCCTCGTTTACCCCGTCGGGCCAAACTGTTCTCATTGCTTAACCATTCTATTCTGTGATCAGATATTTCTTTTAATTATTATAATTAAAGAATTATTAACTTGTGTTAAAGGAGAACTCCGGTCAATTTTAACATTGAGCTCATTTTTTTGTAAATTTGGAGTGCTGTCAATACAGAGAACAACGACAAAAATCGGTGTTGCCTACACCGTGTTATCCTCTTTTTAAAATTTGCACCCTGTTGACTTCAATGGGGCAAGTTTTAAACCTGCTTTTAGCCTCTTAACATCCTTGATGTGTCATTACAAGTGCACAGGTCATGTGAGTGATTCCTTTAGAGTGAACACGGGTGAATCTGACTGCATTAGATGTGAAAGATATTAATAAAAATGATGTTTATTCAGCCAGCGCACATACCTGTATTTACATCCTGTTTTCGGTTGAAGTCCACAGTAGTCGATTGTCGAGTTCGGGCGCATGATCGTACGTACTAAACCTATGCACGTGAACTCGACAATTGACTACTGTGGACTTCAACCGAAAACAGGATGTAAATACAGGTATGTGCGCTGGCTGAATTAACATCATTTTTATTCATATCTTTCACATCTACTGCAGTCAGATTCACTCGTGTTCACTCTGAAGGAATCACTCACATGGCTGGGCACTTGTAATGACACATCAGGGATGTTAAGAGGCTAAAAGCAGGTTTAAAACTTGCATTGAAGTCAACAGGGTGCAAATTTTAAAAAGAGGATAACACGGTGTAGGCAACACCGATTTTTGTCGTTGTTCTCTGTACTCACAGCACTCCAAATTTACAAAAAAAATTAGCTCAATGTTAAAATTGACCGGAGTTCTCCTTTAACTTTGTTCAAATAGTGTGCTTGGTCAGCTACAGAGAAACTGGCTGCCAGGCAACAGGCAGGTGACCAATCCTGAGCGTACCAGCACGGTTAGCCAACAGTGCTGAGAAATATAACTGTTTTCTGTACATGACTTTCCCCTGGTAATCCCTGCAGATTCAGCATCACTCCAGTGCAGCTGCTGAGGCTAAAGATTCGCTCCACATATCTAAATAACTCCAAATAACTGTTATGGTACGGCTTCAAAGGAAACCCTCTTAATGCTGTCTCTTGTGAACTTTCCTTCTGTTTCTCTTTTTCTCCCTCTCTCTGGGTGGTTTAAAGAGGTTTAATCATGCTGATTGCCATGATTATGACCATCTCCCATGGGTCTACTCTCTGGCCCTGGCCTCCACAGGAAGTCACACTGGCCACTGGCGATCCGTCTTCCTGTTCCTGCTCTTCTGCACACACACAGCCGACCGCCCCTGCATTCAGTAATACAACACACTTCCTCAAGCTTCCTACACTCACACACACTTCATCACCTCACTAAGAGAATGATTCATGAATCAAGGTTTAGGGTTTAAAGGCATGAGGCTGTACAGACTTGCTGATATTCAGTACAACTGCACAATTTTTCTATACACAGGAAGTTTATATCGAGAAACTTGCATTTCAGACCAAATTCGACGAGTTAATGGATGTTCCATGTTTGACAAAAAAAAAAGTCAATTTGACTGTCCCTCATTTTCTAAAAAAAAATAAAGGTTATAGTGAGGCACTTACTTAAAATTCCACAATTGAGCTTACTGAACCCAGGATATTCCCTTAATTCAAAAATAGCACCAAAAGAAGGCAAAACATCAAGCTTTGCATTAATGTAATAAAGGTCAGACACACTCATTATGAGTCAACCAAACCTCACTGTAAGACGGAAGCTCTCTCTCTCTCTCTCTCTGTCTCTCTCTCTCCACCCCATTTCCTCTCTCTGATACCAGCTTATGCGAGGGTGGAAAGTTGGCTGGGTAAAGCTGGCAGCGAGACAGGAATGCACAGAATAGGCTGTGAATCCAACAGGAGGCTGTTTGAAGCTCACAAACATTCCTCACACACTCCGTGTGACCAGACGAGAGAAAGCCAATACTTGTCATCTGAGAGAGAGAGTCAGACTCGTTGAATGGCTACACAGTGAAAGATGAATAGGAGCAATAAGGAAATGACTTCAGTCCAGAGGAATGTCAGATTTAATTGATTTTAGGATCACATGGTTATGAAGTAGGGGGGTCAGAATCAAGATGAAGGCACTGCGGAGGGCGATCGATGACCCCTGGGAGGTCAAAGGTCACCGGCTCAGTGCTACCGCTGTCCCCCGGCACACAAAGCTCAGAGTTAAGAAGAGGGCCGAGGCTGACACATGAGTCAGGCTAACATTTGTCTCCAGTATGTGTACATTGGCCTGTCTGTTTGGACTGTGGTTTTGATTGGAATGGTCTTTGTGTGTTTAATGTAAAACTGGTCAATTTGGTTTTATTTCTCTTTCAGTAATTTGCTTGGTAAGGTCATGTTTTTACTTGTAAAGGTTGAGTCACTTTAGTGAAATTCTGGCTTCTGCTGGCAAAAACTGTAGCAACGCATGAAGCACAGCTCGCAGATAAGTCGCTTTCAAACCAAGCAACTTTCTGTTGGTCAACACAGTGAATTCACTGTGAAATCTGTGTTTCTGGGAACATTTTCTCCCTCATGTGAGACTCCCGATTGCACAGATTCCTATTCAAATGACTTGATTTCGCCTGTGTAATTTCAGAGAGAAATGGTGAATGTGACTAGCATGGAAATCCAGACCTAAATCTAAAAGATTAATGGTCTGGCGTCGACTAATGCAAATCGGCCAGCTCGAGGGGCGGCACCAAGCATGCATTTGAAAATCTCACTGCACGCATTTGGATAACACTACGACCAATCACAACAATAAACCCCATACGCTTAACTACCAGCGGAGCTAACTGGTAGATTAGACTCTTACCGTATCCGGTCGGCAAAACAGCAAAAACGTCCTTCTTGCAAAGGAACGATTCGAGCGGCGTCTTCTGTTCCTGTTTTAGATAAAAAGCCAAGTCTAACTTGTTCATTGTAATGGCCAAAGCCGTTTCAAACAACTGGTGTTCATCCATAGCCATCTTGCAATGTTTACTAATGACTTCGACGTCACAGCGCAGTCGCCATCTCGCTTCTGCCCCGCCTATATCAGATAACCTGATGTGATTGGTGCAGCTCAGATTGAGGGGCATATTTAATGAGCATCATTACTCGACACCAGAGTAACTCGCTGAGCAAATTCAACTTGTGCTCTCACGAGAACTCTGGATTACCAGGGTAGAATGTGACCACACCTTAAAGGGATTTTCTTCTATACTATCATAAAGTCAATGGCTACCAGCAACTGTATGGTTACCAGCATTCTTAAAAGTATCTTCTTTTGTGTTTAACAGAAGAAAGAAAATCATACAGGTTTGGAACAACAAGAGGATGAGTAAATTATAACAGAATTTTCCTTTTTGAATGAACTGACTAATTGTAAAGATTATTACAATATCTTTATCTTTTTAGACAATCAAAACTCAATTTACAAATAAGCAAAAATGGCTTCTAATAGCATTAAAGTTCAAACTATAAGCACTTTTTACTTCTCGTTGTCTAACACAAAAGTGGTCTTGGACTTTATACTGATACCTATAAGTGGGGATGTAAGTTGCAGATGATGCAAAAGAAAACACTTTTGGAAATCGATTGTGCGAAAAGACTTTCGAAGATAAAGAAAGTAGTATTCGACTGGTTGTACCCAAGCCCCTCATGGTAATGTAGAAAATATATTTTGTATAAAATCTATTTTTTAAAGCCACTGATTTGACTGAAGTCTTCACCTGATGTTAAAAATTGTTAAAAAAAGTTAAAAATTATTTTAGTCTTAAATGTTTACAAGGAAAAATATGTACTGCAGCTTTAATATTTAAAATGATCCTGACATGTTTTGTTTATTTTTGGATTGCGTAATATGCTGGAGTCTTTGCTGGAGTGTGTGTGTGTGTGTGTGTGTGGGAGGGTCAGTTTAAGCTGTTGACATAGGTCATCGGCAGTTCCTCATATCTGTCATCATCTATCTCCCCTGAGTCTGGGGGCTCAGCCTGTCCAGACAGATGGAGCGGCTTGTCATGTCTGGCAGGTTTCCTCACAACAGGTGAACCCAGTGGACTAAGCGCTGGAGAGTGTGCTGGGTTTTTTTTTTTCACACCAACACACACAAACACACACCACTGTGGAATAGCATGCATTTACAGTTTATTTTTTTCAGACTCTAATTATGTAGTTTTTTTTTTCTTAGAGATAGAAAAACATTCAAATCTTCAGAAAACCAGCTTGTGCATCACTGCCCATCCCTGCCAATGCAGCTCTTAATAATCAAGCGCTGACCTCGTTTCTGTGTGTGAAACAATTACCTAATTACTTGGTTGCATTTAAACAATATGGATATTTTAATTCAGTACAATCCAGAACTTAACCAAGGCCATGCGCCATCCAGTCAGGTCAGGAGAACAAAGGGCTTCCTTTGCCATGTAGAAGAGGACACGGCCTGATCTTCATCTACATTCTAATGGCCAGTCAGTTCGTGTGTGTGTTGAGTGGAAAACGTCTAGGACACATTCCTGTCAATACCCTCATTTCACCCAATACATCAGAGACCTTGTCGTGACAACAGTGGGGTGTCGTTTAGGAAGAGAAGAACACGATGACAACAACTGCACTTCATTGAGACACACACACACACACACACACACACACACACACACACACACACACACACACACACACACACACACACACACACACACACACACACACACACACACACACACACACTTAAAGGGATAGTTCACTTTGAAATTAAATTTTGGTATGTTTTAGCTTACCTCAAGGGCATCCAAGATGTAGGTGTCTTTGTTTCCGCAGTAGTTTCAATTTTGATATTTTTAGGTCAAACCGTTCTTGTCTGTCAGTCATATAATGCAGGTCTATGGTTACTGTCTCAAAGAGCATGCACAGAGTCCAAATTAAAACAATTCCCCATCGTAAGTACACATTGATGGCCTAAGACACGAAACGAGCGGTTTGTGTGAGAAAACGAACAGTATTTATATCGTTTTTACCTCTTGTAACACTTTCCGGTGCTTGCGCAGACTAAGCCAGAACGCGCGCACACGTCACACACCAGGAAGCGCGCGCGCCCTCAGATCACTTGGACGTGGTTGTGTAGAGGTAAAAACGATATAAATACTGTTCGGTTTCTCACACAAACCGCTCGTTTCGTGTCTTAGGCCATCAATGTGTACTTACGATGGGGAATTGTTTAATTTGGACTCTGTGCATGCTCTTTGAGACATGGATAGACCTGCATTATATGACTGACAGACAAGAACGGTTTGACCTAAAAATATCAAAATTGAAACTACTGCGGAAACAAAGACACCTACATCTTGGATGCCCTTGAGGTAAGCTAAAACATACCAAAATTTAATTTCAAAGTGAACTATCCCTTTAAGTCATGACTGTGCATGTTTTATGACTGTGTCAAGGGAATTATTACACAACTTATTACACAATAAAGTGATTCCAAAACAAAACAAAGATTTAGCTTTGCCATCACAGGAATAAATTACACTTTAAAACATAATAAAGGCAGGGTAGGCGATTTGTTCAGGAAACATTTTTTGTTATGCTCCTTAAAAGTCTCTTCACATCCTGATGTAACTTAAGTGATCTTAATCTGTGGAAGTTTCAGGACCATAAAATGTCGTCCAATCATTGCATTCGGGCCAAATGACAGTCAAGATATGTAGGCTATTTCCACACCTCCGCACACTATACCGAACTCAGTACTTTTAATGGCACCGACCGAATTACGTCGATTCTACTGAGCACCGATTCACATTAAATCAACCGGTGCCAAATTTCGGTACCTGAGAAGTGAGAACGTGTCTGGGCGCGAGAGTAAGAAATTTAAACACGAATCCTGCATGTTCTGCATATCTCTGTGTGAATGAGTGGTGCGGATGCGCCGTATCGTTTACCCCACACACACACACACACACACACACACACACACACACTTTTTCTCTCCGTTTTGGCCTTCCGTCCACACTGAAACGGCGTTTTTATTAATGAAAACGAAGCTTTTTTGAAAACGCACTCCAAAGTGGATACATTTGAAAACGCCGTTTTCGCGTTGTAGTGTGGACTGTGAAACCGGTGGTATTTAAAAACGATGACGTAAATTTAGTCATGTGACGCATATTGTACCAATAGATATTCATGTTTATACCAGTATTATGCCTGTTATGTGCTGTTCACTTTCACACTGTTGCTAAAAATATTCTATATTGCACACTCTTCATATCACAGTCCTGCAAAGATGACAGAATTTACTCACATTTGCTGTCCTGCGGCAATACATGAGAGCAGTTTTAGCATTTTAGACCAAACATATGGTGACTGTGTGCGACCTGGACCGCATCAGTGAATGGTAAGATGTTTTACTAAATAAAATTATCCTGTCAGAAGAATTGCGCGATAGCTTCATTATTTATTTTTCCATCTGAATCATATCAGTGATCTTTTGTGGGGTTTTACGCATGCGCAGTAAAGGTGAATTTAGCGTTTTCAGGCGTTTTTCAAAAGTTTCTCATCCACACTGAAACGTCGGAAAACGCCTGAAAACGCTAGTGTGGACGGAGAGCGTTTATAAACGAAAACGCCGTTTTCAAATGTACCCGGTCCCGGATTAATGTAGACGTAGCCTGAACCAGCCTGACGCTCGCTGTGTTTTTCAGCATCTGCAGTCTCACTATATGAGAACATGAATGCATTTCAAGAGCCACTCGAGTCACTGACTGAAGTTCATCAACATTTTACAGTTTCATTTAAGAAAAACTATTGTTATATCATTCACACACGGAAACTCAAATGTCTTCACCACAACCCGTCAAAATAAAAGTTTGGTTTAACTTGATACTATATTACTGTTGTACAGTCAGGTGGTACAGGTCAGTGCTATTTAAGTTGTTTAAGTTATGTGTTTTGAGACATGAGGTAAAGTTTAAAGGGATAGTTCACTTTGAAATTAAATTTTGGTATGTTTTAGCTTACCTCAAGGGCATCCAAGATGTAGGTGTCTTTTTTTCCGCAGTAGTTTCAATTTTGATATTATATATACACTAGATGTCGCCTTGGCTACGGCAGTTCATTGGAACGAATGCCGTAGGCAAGGCGGCATCTATTCTAGTGTATCTATGCACCAGTCTGCGCACACGTCACACACCAGGATGCGCGCGCGCCCTCAGATCACTTGGACGTGGCTGTGTACAAGAGTTAAAAAACGATATAAATACTGTTTGTTTTCTCACACAAACCGCTCGTTTCGTGTCTTAGGCCATCAATGTGTACTTACAATGGG
This sequence comes from Squalius cephalus, assembly GCF_949319135.1. NCBI lineage: Eukaryota > Metazoa > Chordata > Actinopteri > Cypriniformes > Leuciscidae > Squalius > Squalius cephalus. The sequence goes on along the minus strand of NC_137133.1, from coordinate 3,968,868 downwards.
GAATTGTTTAATTTGGACGATGGGGAATTGTTTTAATTTGGACTCTGTGCATGCTCTTTGAGACAGTGACCATAGACCTGCATTATAGGACTGACAGACAAGAACGGTTTGACCTAAAAATATCAAAATTGAAACTACTGCGGGAAAAAAAGACACCTACATCTAGGATGCCCTTGAGGTAAGCTAAAACATACCAAAATTTAATTTCAAAGTGAACTATCCCTTTAACGCCGTATCTCGTCTTGCCTTGCAAACTCTTCTGTGTGTGTTCATGTGTTTTGAAGAAGGCGTGGCTTTGGAGACGCTCTGAATAAAGGGCGGGATCTTATGCTTTCAAAGCTAACTTGTTATTGCTAGCCACTCCAAAAATTGCCTAAAAAAATTATCTTAAATTGTATTATAATTTCGAAATAGTATTGTTTTTAGTAGGCTACTATTGATCAAATGGTGAGCATAAGAGACTTCTTTCAAAAACATGTAAACATATAACCGACTCCAAACTTTTTAACATTAGTGCATGTCAACAGTTGACACATTTGCTACAATTACATTTTTTCCCAAGGAGAAACATCTGAGAGAAAGCTGATACTTAAACCGTGCATACGCATGAGCTAAGATAGAGAACAATCTCAGAGCAAAAATATTTCCCCCTGGGGCTCATACAGCTGGGAAAAAAGTTTTTAAAATGAAGTAATAAACATCAGACTTCAAGACAACAAGTGACATGACTACTCAGTGTTTTCATGTGCAATGTTCAGCATTCAGCCTGAGTCATGACTGATAATCACACATGCCCAGCACATCTAGTCAGTCTTGTTCTTTCACATCTTTTTTGCTCGATTGAATGAGAGACAAACAAGCAAGTGTTTAATCTTTAACTTACACAAAACACTCACAAAACCGGCTCATTTCTTCAGCCTCTGTTGTGCTTGTGTTCAGCGAAGTTTTGAAGAGCAAATGGAGACTTTTACTTAAACCTCTTTTAAAAAAATTACATATTCATCTACACGCTGCTCTATGCAGCGATTGGATGTTCAGAAATATACTGCAGCTCACATATTTCTAACTTCTTTTTACCCCTAAGCAAAGAACAAAAAATAACTTTCCCGCGAGTATATCGAGGCCTTCGCATTTTTGTTACCACAAGGGGAGCTGTAGCTACATAGTAGCAATAGACTGATGAAACGTAAAACTTGAATTCAGTGGAGGTCACTTTAGATAAAAGTGTCAGCCGAGTAAAATCAAGGGAAAGCAACAGTTTGAAGACAATCTTGCTTAGCAAGTTAGTTAAACTGTCAACCTGGATAATAACACGTTTAATAGCACACACAGTTGATGGTAACTCTATGCACTCTTGTTTCGGCCACATCAATGCAAGCTTGCAGGCTTTAGTATAATTGTTTCAAATTGATTTACAAACAGGTGACCAGCCCAGCCCTCATGCGCTCGCTTTCTCTTTCATGTCTCGTCTCTGCATGCTAGTTCTTATTACAAATTGGATTTTGATTTGGAGGTCTTTGAAGAGATTGGAGGATTAAAAAAATTATTTAAGATAATTTCTGAAGATTATTATGTATTATGATTATGTCTAATAAGGTAATTTTCACTTTCAACTCTGTTTTTGTGTGTGTGTGTTTGGGTTGTTAATTATTATTTTACGCTTTTAAATACTTTACAAACTGTTCCAAGTTATTCTCCCTCTATTTCTCACAGACACACTCACTCAGACACACACACACACACACACACAAGTCCTATAAGAGCTAAAATTATGGCCGGATATGTAAGCTTTTAGAGGAGATCAGAGGTGGCAGGAAGGTGGCAGTCAGTCCAGACAGGAGTGGAGTTCTCAAAAGCCAGATAACCCGACACACACACACATACAATCTTCCTGTTTATGCCTACCCTTACATCCCATTCACACTCTACCCAGCCCAAACCCGTAACACTTTCCTCTATGTGGACAATCTGCTCAGATCTCACTGTGTCTTATCTCTCGCCTCCTCAAAGTTTTTTTTCCCCTCTCCTCTCTCTTTTTTTTCCGCTGCCACTTCCCATAAGTGAATAAGATCTGATGCAGGCAAGATTGGGCACGTTGGCAGGAAGTGTTGCAGTTCTGGTTTGGCTTCTTTTTCCTCTTCTCTCTCCATTTCTCAGTTTAAGGTGCTGAGATGTATGTCGGCGTAAGATGTACAAGAAGAGGGACCCTCTGCGTGCACAATGACACACACTAATGGAGGCGTTGAAACATATTAACCATCCCTGCCTTTGTGATTGGGCAAATGTTTACTTTCCTAATGACCCCCACTGATCCAAACAAACACACTCAGATAAAGAGAGAACCAGTGGGAGGACGGAGAGAAAGAGAGAGAGAGGGGCTGCTCCTCCATGACCTCTAGGAACAAGCCATTGGGTTCGAGTGGGTCGCAGCGGGAGATAGCCTGTTTGAGTCTATGAAAACAGAAAAACTGGATTATTGCATCCTTAAATGGCGCACGTAAACATAGTGACTATTTACAAAGGTCTTATCTTCTCCTCTTATCCGTAGGACATGAAGCCATGTGATTTTTTAAACCATATCATCAAAGCGAAGCACTTACTCATAAGTGGGGGGGGGGCTCCTCTCATATCTAGACATGTCTTATCTATTGGAAAACAAACATTTGTAACTGTTAGCATTGTCCGTCCAACTATTAGTTAATAAAGGAAAAATTAAAGGAAAAAATCTGTCATCATTTACCCACCCTCTTGTCCTTCCAATCCCCTATGACTTTCCTTTGTTCCACTGAACACAAAATAAGAAGAGTTGAATAATGTACTGGACACTCCTTTTTTTCATGCAAATGAATGGAGCCTGGAGCCTTTTTTAAGGTTAAAAAAGATCCAAAAGCACCAGAAATACCAATGATAATGTTCCCTCTTTGTGAGCTAAAAAGAGTGGGCAGGATAGGCTTCAAAAATTCACATTTTGTGAAGAAAGAAAGTCATGTGGGGTTGGAACAACATGAAAGTGAGTAAATAGTTTTCATTTTTGGGAACTCTTATACAATTACTCTTTCTGTGCAGAATTACTGTATGTTTATAGTTTTAATGATATTGGTTAATGGCATTGAGTTAATATTTTATGGTGGTATGTAGATAAAAGTACGGCAAAAACAGTTATACCTAAATCTTAAGTATATTTCGCTTTTTTAAATGTGGTTTAATTGAAATTGAAGACTCACAAAATAAACGTTAACCAGCATTGACAGGAGATTCATGGCGAGTCAGTGGATTGTGCCTCATGGTTTTTTGACTGCAACAATAGGGTCATTAACCTGCCTGTCCAAGGCCAAATTTACACACACACCGTTTACACGCCGCCTTTAAAGCTTTCCGCTGTGGTCTATCAGGGCCTCTTAAAATGAACATATTTCGCCAGAGCTATAACTCAAACTGTCAGAGCGGCTGGACAAACAAGTTTCTAAAATGACTGACAGGTTTACTCAAGGGCCTTGGTTTTGTGGATCCACTCTCACAATGTGAAAGAAATGGATAAGATTGTTCAGAAGACAGACAAAGATAAACACTACAGAGGCTTTCGACATCGACCTCCAAGTATCCACAAAACATTTCAGTGTAAGAATGGGTAAACAAATGATTTACATCTGAGCATTTCCCATTAGTTCTTGAAAAGTGAGAAAATGTGGCAAGTGAGAGCTTGTATTCAAACCCAGCAAAGCACCAGAAACAGCATTGATGTGACAAACAAAAATGCTGGATTATTTGTGTTTCTTTTACGTGACTGATTTATGAGGATGTTCACATGAACAAACTGGCTATGTGTATGTGTCCGTCTGATGTTTTCTTTGAAGCACTGATAAAATGTTATATAGAACAGTGAAATAAAAATTATATAGGCTATAGTGTATATATACATTTTCTGGATACATTTTCTTATTTAATTTTTTTGTAAAATCCAAATTTTACAGATCTTTATTGGAAAGGGTTTTAAACAATGTTTTTCAAGCTATTTCAAGCTAAACCTAAACAATTATTGCACAAGCACCTCTAGAACAGTCCTTAAAGGGGTCATATAATGGTACATGCACTTTTACAAGTTGATTGTACTGAAGTGTGTGTTGGCGGTGCCTGTACACAACCATCATATAATGATAAAAATCCATCCAGTGTTTTTTTTTAATCTCCTTTATATTATCCCCTGCCTCAAATCGAGCTGTCCGACCGTGCCCCTCCCACGATTGTTGATTGACAGCAGCGTTTCAACACAGACCCGCCCTCGCTCATGAGCGAGCTGTCAATCATAGTCCGCATTGTTGATACGCTGGAGCAGAATGGCGTCTAAGCGATTGTGGTGTTCTGTTCTTGGGTGTAATAAGGAACACAGCAGTCATTTTGATGTCCCTAAATCCGAACCGCTGAAGACGCAGTGGCTGAGTTTTGCTTTCAAAGGGAATATTCCCCACGATCAACGTCAATGCTTTCATGTTTGCGCGAATCATTTCTCACCAGACTGCTTTATAAAGGAGGGTCAGTATAAAGCTGGTTTTGCTAAGAAACATTCCTGCCGTGACCTAATGTCAGTGCTTCAGCCCTGACAGTTGTACCTAACACCGCATAGATAACGTTACGCATCACTGACAAGCCTACATTTACCGAAAAAAGTTTTTCATGACCATTAGCTGTAACATCAATCTGTCAATGAACTAACGTATCAGTAAACACATAGCGTTCGTATGTCACTACTCTACCCTGCCAGTACATACAAAGATAGATCAAAGTGACATTACGTTAACCAACCATTCAGAAATGTCCTGTTCAAGCCTTAATTGTCAAAATTTTTCGGGGCCGTCATTTTGTTCCGGGTCCGACTCCGGTTCAAATTGATATGGTTGCACAGATGTCATTCCCGCTGCCATTCTTTCTCCAAAATATACCCTAAACTGTTGTCAAGGCAACACTCCACGTGCATTGTGTCAAAACGCCCCACAGAACAGAGGGGCGGGGTGAGCAAAGCTCATTATCATTTAAAGACACATGCACTTAAATGGCGTGCTGAAAACAGAGCTGTTTTTGACCAGGTAAAATTAGTGTTTTCTTACAATACTAATGAGAATTTTTAATTAAAGTATATTACAAACTTTTCATTTAGACCCTAAAGAATCATATTAACTTGTACAAAAATGGCATTATATGACCCCTTTAAGACACACAGTTTACAGGCAGTAGACAATTAAGATCACAGTTCCAACAACTTGGAGCACTAAAGAGACCTTTCTCCTGACTCTGAAAAACACCAGGGTAGGGTTGCACCAGCCGTTTGTAAGTTCTTTCTTAAAACAGAGCATAAAGCCCACACTAGAGGCTTAGTAACTAATTTGTAACTGACTCTGTACTTTCGGTTGCACATACTTTCGGATGTACATTCGGTTGCACCATTTGTTCTTAAGGCAGATCGGAACTAGTAGGTTGTAAGATCTCCGTAAAGTAATGTGCAGTCGCATAATATGACAGATTAAATATGGCAAAAGCTGTTGAAATGCCGTGAATTTCAGTTTATCCTTCATTCTAACTTCTTTTGCCTTACGTTACTAAAGGTAAAAACAAGTTTCCATTAAATACGATCCTACTTAATCTTGAATAACATAATACGAGTTTTATGTAAATAACATTCAGAAAGTGTAGGCTATTTGAAACAAAATTAATAAGTATCAATAAATAAATGCTGATGCAAAAACATATGAAATAACATTTATTGATTATGACTGATTTTATTTGACATGCACAGAGCGATGGGACAGATGCGGTTTAGGATGGGTTTGTGTTGAAGAGACGCTAACAAAGTCATCTTTTCACATAATGTTCTCTCTATTAATTAAAGTGTAAGTGCGTGTAAATGCCAGCATTATCATATATATTTAAAGTTCAGTCAGTCTGCTATTTTATTCCTATCGCTATCCTGATCGGAGGCTTCCGTATATTTAGTTTATATGTAGAGTTACGCTTCAACTAAGTTTAATGGTGCAACGCAAAAATATTTAGTAGTGCGAAAGTTGCAACTCAGATCCCCTTTATCTCAAAACTATGCTAAGTTGTAACTTACGCACAGCTGGTGCAACCACAATGACAACAACAACAACGTTTCAACATTGATAATAATAAGAAATATTTCTTAAGTCAGCATATTAGACCGCTTTCTGAAAGATCATGTGACACAGAAGACTGGAGTAATGTCTGCTGAAAATCCAGCTTTGCCATCACAAGAATAAATTGCATTTTAAAATATGTTAAAACAGAAAATAGTAATATTATTTGACAGTATTACTGTTTTTACTGTATTTTTGATTAAATGAATGCTTTAAATTAATAATCTTTGTTAATGGTTTACTGTAAAGTCTCTTTTTAGAATGAATGCAATTCAAAAATAATCTAAATAGTTTTATATGTTGTATTTTATTCCATTTTTGAAAACAATACAGATAGAACACTCCATCAGTGCTGAAAGAGGCCATTGAATTTATAGTTAAACTGGAATATACCCATCTCTAAAGAGACATAAACGGAGGGTAGTCTCAAACTCAAATGGGATGAAAGTGGAAGTGGTGGTCATGCACCTCCTCCACAAATATTTCTGCTCCGCTCAAATAAACTTGCTGGGGGTTCATCAAAGTCTCATCTGGGATGAAAATGTCTGTTCAAACAGGCCTCTGCGGTAATAAATCATTCTCCAACTGTGTGATACAGTGTGAAAAACCCAGCACAGTGCAAACAAACCAATGAGCTTTTACACGGTCAATCACACACTCGTCAGCTCTACCTGCAGTCTCAAATGTAAGGCAGCGTGACCTGTGGAAATCCTGACAGGAGCAGAACAGTCTGGTGCACTGGGTCAGTTAGGTTACATGCTTGTTGCAAGCCTGTCTTCAATTGTTGTTTGGACAATGGCTTGAAGAATCTGAGCAGTGGTGAGAGAAAAGGCTGCAATGAAACCAGGAGTGAGAAAGAAAGAAAGAAAGAAAGAAAGAAAGAAAGAAAGAAAGAA